>NC_081170.1:35382208-35394708 GCF_012432095.1 Onychostoma macrolepis | reverse complement strand
CTCCATATGTTTTGCTTTCTTGACATAACAAGCTTGCTCAGTAGCTCAGATGGAACAGACTTGGACTTAGAATGCCAATCCTTGGGTACGAACCCCATCAAAAACATGACTCACGATGAAAGAGCTGAAAGGTCAGAGATCAAAACACAAGCTAAAATGGCATGATTGCTTTGTTCGTCACATTTGCTTTTGTTCATACTATCGGTAGGTTTAGGTGTTGTGCAGATGGTATGTTATGTTAAAACGTCACAGAGCATTAGAGTTATGGCGCCACTCAATAGACATTTCAAGTCAGAACTGCAATGACACGTACAAAAGCATTGTCACATGAAAACCGAACACTCTTTTAGCGCCACTCAGTGGACATTTCACATCAAACATGTCACAAAACGTACATGACGGTACTTATTTCGCGTCTTGCAAAAAAGTTCTCAGAGGTACGTTTTCGAAATGAGACCAGGGCTGCGTTTCCCAAAAGCACCGTAAGCTTAATTTGATCGTAAAAAGGATCACACGAATCATATTAGACTTGCGGACCGTATCGCAAAACCATCGTAACTTAAGTAGTACTTGGAAATCTTCATAGATCTACAAGTGCACTGGAGTAATCGTAAATCCCTACGTGGATCGTAAAACAGAATTATGAGGTCAGTTAACATCTTCAAATGTATCATGTACACAGAAATGTATCGTGTTGGGCTAAAGTTTTTAATTTATGGCAAGAAACCTTACACAAGGAGGAAATTCAAAAACTGTCCCAATCACCCTTAATTCACCCTATTGGACCTGGAAATAACATCTCTACAGATTTGATATACTATAATAGGCCTATATATTATTATATATAGTAGACTGATATTATATTATATTATATTATATTATATTATATTATATTATATTATATTATATTATATTATATTATATTATATTATATTATATTATATTATATTATATTATATTATATTATATTATATTATATTATATTATATTATATCTGTGCTGTCTGGAAAGCAGCATTAGGTTAACATTTCAATAAACGAGCGTGTACTACAATTACGAGCCATTCTATAAATTGACATTTCAGCACTTGACAAACAGATCGCGACTCAGGTAGCACTTAAAGCAGGGCTATGTGTGATTGTGTTTAGTGCCTTTTTGGGAAACGCACATGAAACAATAACGAATGTTCGTAAAATGACTCGTAGAAAACGCTCTTTAGCACTAAGATCAATCATTATCGAGAAACGCAGCCCAGGTTGGTTTGACCTATACAAACATTCATTGCCATGATCTTGATATTGCTAGAACTGTCTTCTAGCACAGGGTTTTGCAACCTTAGGCACATCCAGGGTTATTTGTATAGCACTTTTTTTTTTTTAACCATTTCGCACATTGTTTCAAAGCAGATTTACTGAAAATGCTAGTTTCAGAGTTACAATTAGGAAATAATATGTTATCAGCCAGAGATAAGAGTGTCAAAGTAATGTCCTTAAGATAATCCATGCCATGTTGTTGTTTTTTTTTAAACATCATGTATTTAAAGGGTTGGTTCACCCAAAAATGAAAATTAGCCATTATTTTACTCACCCTCAAAGCATCCTAGGTGTGTATGATTTTCTAATTTCAGACAAATCCACTCTGAGTTTATTAAAAAATGTTCCTTGCTCTTCCAAGCTTTATAATGGTAATGGACGGGTGTTTTTGTTCAACAGTCCAAAAGATGTCAAATAAAGTGCACGCATCCATAATAAAACGTGCCTCACACGGCTCCGGGGGGTGACTAAAGGTCTCCTGTAGCAAATTGATGCATTTTTTGTAAGAAAAATGTCCATACTTAAATCTTTATAAAGACTTTTTTTCTCACTTCTGCTGATTGTCATACGTGCAAGCCGTTCCGGCGGATGACGTAGGACATACGTGTCGCTTTATTTGACTACTTTTGGACTGTTGAACAAAAACACCTGCCCACTCCCATTCTAACGCTTGGAAGAGCAAGGACAATTTTTTAATATAACTCCGATTGTGTTCGTATGAAAGAAGAAAGTCATATACACCTAGGATGCTTTGAGGGTGAGTAAAACATGGGCTAATTTGAATTTTTGGGTGAACCAACCCTTTAATTAAGCAGACACATATTAGTCAGCTTGTGATCATATTGATTACAATATAAGGATGCTATTTGACAGTTTTGTATGTTGATCCAAAATTTGCATCATCTAAAGTATTCACAAGTGTTGGTGGTTCATTACTGTGCAAACAATAAGAGTGAGACAGATTAATTTCATATGCATTATACTATAGTCTATAAATGCTGAAGTCACTGCAGCTGCATGCAGTAACCTTTTACTTATAGTCTCAAAGTATTGGTGTAAAGAGTACCTGGAAATCATACTTGAGTAAAAGTACTGATACCGTACAGTGAAAATGACTCCACTACAAGTTACATGTTGTACACAAACACTGTGCATGCACAAATATTAAACAAAACAAATACAATGTATATAAACCAATATAAATGCCAAAAATATTGATTTCACACCTAAAAAAACAAGGAAATGATACAATAAATACATGAGCAACAAAAATAAAGAAAAACAGCTGCAAGGCTGCAATCAAATAGTCTTTTAATAATCCTGTATCAAACATATTATCTGATTTTTTTATTATTATTTTTTTTATTTGTTTTTTTGTGGAAACATAGAAACATATTTATATTATTTGATACCCCTAAATCCTATAGAGAATTGTCCTGTACAAGTGAGAAATTTGTATGGATGGAAATCTAAAGAATGACAAGTTGAGTAAAAAGTTTTTAGCAGATCAACAACTGGCCACAAATGTTTCCCTGACAAAGCAGTTCTAATTTCAACCTTACAAAATTAAAGTTTGGTTTAACTTTAAGAAATTATGACAGGGTTAGATTACTGTTGTATACTAAAATGCATGATCAAATTAATAATAAAATGAATATATAATATCATACCAGGTCCGTGTACGTTGCGTTCATTCGTTTTTTGATTGAATATTGAAAACTGAAACATGAGAAAACGGCACCATTTAAATTTTTCGTTTTTTCAAAAAAAATGAAAAAACAAGAAATCGCCTTGATTTTCCGTTTTTACATTCAGGGTTAGAAAATGGATAAACAGATTGAATATTCGATTTCCACGTGTGGGAGGGAATGAAACGGCCCTTTTCACTGATTGGTCATGCCAAAAATGAAACTGTGCCATCATGATGTCGTCTTCAGTACTGTGTAACAGAATAAGAGTCCTCCCCAGTTAAAGCGTTTATTGCAACTCCTGCATGTCATCTCTCTCTCATCAAACAACCAGACTAACAAATGAACGGGGTTTACTTCTGTGTAGGCATAGATTCTCTATGGCAATTATTAGGTGCTTATTGCAGAAATATGTATGTACCTTGGATCTGCAACCACTTTACCCTTTTAGTCTATTTCTTTGGCGCACCGCACATTTTATTTAGCTGTCCAGTTATCAAAATCTGTGTGGCAATGCTGCGTGACGCACTGGACAACATAGGGCGAATGCATTTACATTATAGTGAAGCGCAGAGCAGTACTGATTTTAGTATATCCAGCAGTCCTAACTTTTATTTTAGACAGTACAGTTTCATTAATAATGAGTATAAATTGATTTCATTTTAGACACAAAACAGTCTGTTTTATTTGACTTAAAACACAGGCGTTTCATTCTTGAATGAATCCGAGTCTTTGAATGAGTCGTTTGAGCGAGTTGTTCAATGGCCCATTTGCTTTTTGAACGAATCGGTTGAATTGATGACTCTATGACTCATTCATCAACACAATGACTTGCTGCCACCTACTGGCGATGTAACCTTCATAATTCAAGTATCCTATTGTTTCATTTTGTCACTAATTCCATATTTCTGTAGGCTATTCAAAATGTTTTTGTTTAAAACATTAATTTCATTCCATAATGAAATTGCTGTGTTAATGCATTTACTGCTGTCTGAGCAGCATTACTTGTGTAAATACATTAACTTAAGATGCAGCTTCTGTGCCACAGTGCAAAGATGGCTTTGGCTGGTACTGATTTAATTGGTAACACCTATAATGTCATATTTTTCAAATATTGACTAAGTTCAGGAATTTAATATTAAAGGTGACAGACATATTTTATAAAATTAGAATCTATAAAAATAGCATGCATTATATAGCCTACATGTGTAACATGGCGTCGGATAATGACAGTATCATATAAACTCCTCTATGAAAAAAAAAAACTCTAAATAATAATCAAAATGGTAAGATAGCTTTATATTCACGCTAAAATCGATACTGGTCTGTGCTTCACTATAATGTAAATGTCACGCAGCTTTGCCACGCAGATTTTGATAGCTGGACAGCTAAATAAAATGTGTGGTGCGCCAAAGAAATAGACTAAAAGGGTAACGTGGCTGTAGATCTGAGGTACATACATATTTCTGCAATTAGCACCTAATATTTGCCATAGAGAATCTATGCCTACACAGAAGTAAGCCCTGTCTAGGCACTATCCCAGTGTGGTTTGTGTCAAGGCATTTGTTAGTCTGGTTGTTTTATGAGAGGGAGATGAATGCAGGAGTTGCAATAAACGCTTTTATTCTGTTGCACAAAACTGAAGACGACTTGATGACGGCACCATGTGATCCTTGTTTGACCAATCAGTGAAAAGGGGCGTTTCATTCCCTCCCACACGTGGAAATTGAACATTCAAGCTGTTTATCCATTTTCTACCCCTGAATGTAAGAACGGCAAATCAAGGCGATTCTTGTTTTATCTTTTTTTTTTTTTTTTTTAACGAAAAAGGTGTCGTTTTCTCATGTTTCATTTTTCAATTTTAAATCAAAAAATTAAACATGGTACATGGACCATACCAAAATATTTACATCCATGTTTAATATACATATACAGTTCTGTTGTAGAGGATCTTACTTGACAAAAACTGAAACGCATTTAAAATGAAGTTTTATAAATAAATTGATAAAGTTTTATTTTTTAATTTTATTAGACACAGTTTTTGATGACAAATATGTAAAATAAAAACAAGCAAACAAATAAATAAATAAACATACATGGAAAACATACCGGCCCAGCCCTGGGTGGAGGGTCAGAATCCGGCACGGCCTATTGTTCGGTCAGCGTTATTCCACAGACCGCTTGGCGCTTAGATAAACCCATCCCTCCCCCTTTGTCAGGAAGCGATACGATTGCAGGCCCAGGGTAGTTAACCCTTTCAAACAGCCGAGTCTGAACACACCCCGTCGCCTCCCCCTCGCTCCAGCACTCATGGCGGCACAAAGGGGTTTTGATTGCCCAAATATTAGCCCGCCTGTGCTCGGAGAAGCCTCATTTAGGGCTCTCTTCCTCATCTGCTCCCACTCTCCCCGGTAATTAGCCCAGTCGCAGCAGTCACCTCATGCAGCTCCAGCCAGAGAGAGACACTTGACACGGCAGACATCAGAGGGATTTGGAGGAGCCTCTCACAGCGGCCCAACGCTTCTTAATTAACCACTTAGGTATCGGTGCGCTCACCGCCTTCCAAACGCCGGGCCGAGGGAGGGGGCTCTTCTAAACGCCAGGGGAAGCGCACTATCAAAAGATCTTGTAAATGAAGGCTTGTGTAAATTATTTTTAATGATTCCCTCCTGGCACGTCATTATGTGCGCAGGAGCTTCAGAGACGCCTCATCCTTGGCGAGGTCAGCCGCGCAACCGCTGTAACTAGCTGCAGCCTGTAAACGGCTTATTAATTAGTACTGTGGTTTTACATCGCTGTGAGCTCTGATGTATGGAGATGGAATTGTAATTGTGTGGGATCGGAAACGATAACCCATCTCTGGGCTACTTATGCAAATTGGCATATTAGAAAATCATTACCTATCCAAACACCGCGGCACAATGTGCATTACAATGATGGATTTTATGATAATTGCGGTTTAATTTCTTCTGTCTGGATTTTGGAAAATAATTTGGCCGTTTTGAGTGCGATTAATTCCGTATTAGTCGGAGCTCGGCGGAGGGTCTGTAATTAATTCACTCGTGGAGGTTACGATGGTTTTAGGAAACGGGAGATGGACTTGTTGAGCGTAGAGTCCCATTCAGAATGGACAATGAGGCGTGAGCTCGGCTTCTGCTGATGCTGTGAAATAGCCTGCGGTTAAATGATCATGAGTTATGAGAGCACACGCAGCTCTCTGGTCAAACACAGCTGCTTTAAGGTGCGTTTGTAACTAAAAGTTATTCATGCAGCGGTTCGGGGGATGCAAGGTGAAATATGGATAAGATGCGGCTTTCTTTTTCCTTTCAGATTTGGATTGTCAGTCTGATGATAGTGACCAAAATGTGCGATTGGGATTGGGATTACTGGCCTATGGCTAAACGAGCAAATCTCTTAACTATGTCACTTCATTTCAATATAAAGAAAACAGCCAACAAAAATACACGAGATGGAAAAAGTAACCAACCAACCAAAAATAAAAAGAAATCATTAAAAAAAATCACTTACATTCAAAAAAAAAAAAAAAAAAATTAAAAATTAAAAAGCATTCAAATTAAAATAAATCAACATTTTTTTTAAATTAATAAAAAAAAAAAAAAAAAAACACTTTTAAAATAATTAAAAAAAATACAAATAGAACATTAAAAAGATAAATGTTTAGTTTGTTTACCTGTGTGTCATGTGACAATTAACTGCTAACTGCTAACATGAAAATGAGCTCTGAAATTACTGAAATATGAACTTTAATATCTCAGGAGGACTTCAGATAAATACTTTACGCCAAAGAGGTTCAGCTGATAAAAAAGGTTTGGGAATCCCTGAAATATACTATTCAATAATACAGTATTAGAATAGTAAAAATAATAGTTGAAATAGTGGGAAAAAAGTCATTATTTACTCATCATCATAATGTTTAATGTGTGATGTTATTTTCTCTGTGGAACAAAAAAAAAAGAAATAATAATTATTAATGTAGCATGATGCATTTCAGAATATCTGTAAATAAATAAACATGTAAATTAATTAATTAATTAACACATTAATACATAATGCCTTCCTAAAATTAGTCCATATAACTTGACAAGAACGCAATATAATAAAAGTTATTATTCACTCGCAAATCAGATAATTCATGCAGATCATTATGCAGCTCTCAAATCAAATATGGCACAGGTTTGACCTCATGGTGTCTCAAGACACAGTAACCAATGAGGTTTGATGTTATTGACATCCAGCCTGTGCCATATTGGATTTGAGAGCCGCATAATGACTTCATGAATTCTTATTTTGAAGTGAATTAAAATAAATTCAGTATAAAGAAAGTACAACAAAAATATCAACTAAGCAACTAAGAAAATAAATATGTCAATGCATATTAATTTATTAATTATTACAAACATTAATTTTAAAAAGAAAGTTCACTCAAGTCATCTGAGGTCATATGATAGATTTTTCAGAAAGACATGGATCATGTTATGTGTGTTTTTTTTTTCTGAAACTTGACCATTACAAATCAGGTGTTGGATCAATGCATCCATACATATCGACAGACTCCATCAATGCATATTTAGACTGCAATATGTATTTTTGATTTTAAATAACTGTTGATCTGTTGCAAAGAGGAGATCACATCACACCATTTGACAGATCAAGCCTTTCACCGTTAATTAATATCAAAATGTGTCATTAACTTGGAAAAGTTTGTACTCTGTTTCAGCAGCATTAATACAGATTGGTGTGGATGTAATTAGCTTCCAGCCCGCTGCTCAGACAAGTACTTTGTAGTGCAAGTCTTCCGAGAATCATTACCAACTTTATATTCATGTGGAGAACAAATGGAGCAGCTACCTGCCGTAACCTTGATGAATTTCACCTCAGGCTAGAAGAGAATCATGAAAACCTCTGGCGTTCGACAGGTTGAAAGACAAGACGTTAGGTCCGACACCTTTGAAACAGTGCCGTCGCAGATCAAACGTGACGCAGCTCCTGTGCGAACCGCAGACAGTCCTGCCAGGCCACTTCATGGTGGGCATCCTCAAAAGAACGGAAACCAACGCTTGATATGCTACAGCAGCAGAAGGGCAGGACAGGGCTGTGTTTTTGTTCATGCCGGGGGCAATTTGTCCAGCCAGTGCTCAGCCACTCCTCCAAAGTGCAAAAGACATATTCACTAAACAACTGCATGACTTATGTGTGTGCACTGAAAAAAAAACTGTAAAATTTACAGTAAAAAACTGGCAGCTTGCTGTGGTTGCGAGAATTTTACAATAAAAAAATATGGTAGCAACATTTTAGGTTTTTACGGTTTTAACTTAAATTTACATTTAAATACCGTAATTTCATCAACTGATATTATGTTAAAATACCAACCTATTGAAGTACTGAAATTTGTTTTGTACTTTTGTAATACACTGACAACCACCAAAAGCAGGTGGTGATGAGAGTCTCATGATGAACCAAAGCCCATCACAAGCAGCTTTTAAATACTAACATATATAGAGAGTGCACAGTGTCATTCACAAAAAAAAAAACATTAAACACCATCATGGTAACACACATGAGACTGAAATAATGCAATAAACATTAATTTAACAACATTAGCTGTTACATACAACCCTAATGTGCAAAATAAGAAATAAGAAAAAAACTAAGAAGAAAGAGTTATTTCAACAACAACAAAAAAACATCAAATTTGAAATGTAACGCAGGGAATTCCGGGAAATGCCAATTTACGGTTATTTACTGTAAATTATACATTCTTTTTCACTTCCGAAACTGGTATACTACCGTACAATTACGGTAATGTCCAATACTGTTTTTCACCGTGTATAGTAGGGGAACTTACCGTTAACCATTTAACAGGTTTTTACTGTAGCATTTTTACAGTCGTTTACTGTTAAATTCACAGTAATTTTTTACAGTGTGGGATTTCAGCACAAACCTAATAACACAATCCATTTAATGTGAAATATATTGTATTTAAACTAAGTAGCATGCAAGCACAATTCTGTAAATTTGGTTCGTTAATTAGGATTTTGTTTAATCAATGCTGTTTGCCTGCAAAATAAAATAAATTGCTAGTAAAATTCACAATTGAAGGAATAATTCACCCAAAAATGAACATTTTTAATAATCTTCTCACCTTCAGCCTAAGATGAGTTTGTTTCTTCATCAGGTTTGGAGAAATGTGTCTGCATCAGTGTCTCAGCAATGGATGCTCTGCAGTGAATGGGTGCCGTCAGAATGAGAGTCCAAACAGCTGATAAAAACATCACAATAATCCACACCACTCCAGTCCATCAGTTAACATCTGGAGAAGTCCAGCATTAAGACATTTTTAACTTCAAACCATTGCTTGACATTTTTAACTAAAATACGAGTCCATAATCCATAATAAAACTTCCTCCAGTGAAAAAGTGCATCTCCTGTTGTTTCTAACATCAAAATCCAGCCACATATTTGTTTTGAGCTGTTTTGGACTGTTCTGGTTTATAACAGTGCTTGATCTGTGCAGATTATCACTCATCTACATCTCGGATGCACTGAGGGTGAGCACATTTTCATTTTTTGTATAAACTACTCCTTCAATCACAAAGAGTGGGCAAGTAACACATTGCATTCGATGTGAAATTTTGAAGTAGAAAGAATGAAATAGTATTTTTTTTATAAAATGTACTCCGATGATCTTTATTATTTGTCAGTTTATTGCTATATATTAAAAACAGGTGCTAAATGAATTTCATAGAAGTTTCTATTAATCTGTTAATCATGCAAGCAGTTATTCATCAAATCATAGAAAAAAAGCAATGAGCGCAACCTTGGTATTTTCAGCTTTTGAAAGAATTAAATTTTGCCTTCAGTGAATCAGGCACTAAAGCAGTGCAGAAAGCACATGCAAATAAGCAGCAGGCACCCTTTGCTTTACTGTCTGAAATGTAATGCAGTCAGCATCTGTTGATTTCTCAGTGATATACACTGATAACTCACGATCAATGTTTTATTTGCATGCTCGGACTGACCCTAATACATCATATTCCTGTCATAATTTTATGTGTTGCCTAAGCGCATTACAAGGCCTGGTCTAAGTTATTAAGCAGCTGCTCCTGTGCCCGGCTGAAGAGGTCATTGTGTGTTTTTTTTCTTGGACTTGCTCTGCTCTCTGAAAATCACACTGATTCTCACTCACAGCCAAGCATAATACAAACCGTATGTCCCGAGAAGCTATCAGTTGCATTAAGCATGTCTGACTGTTTTAACAGGCTTCACCCCCACGAAACAAACACACACACAGACACACACATGTTGTGTTTCCATGTTTTGTGGGGACTCTTCATAGGCGTAATGGTTTTTATACTGTACAAACTGTATTTTCTATCGCCCTACACCAACCCTACACCTTACAGGAGACTTTCTGCATTTTTACTTTCTCAAAAAATTCATTCTGTATGATTTATAAGCCTTTTGAAATATGGGGACATGGGGAAATGTCCTCATAAATCACCTTCTCCTTGTAATACCTATGTCATACCCATGTCATTATACAAATTTGTGTCCTCATACGTCACAAAAACGTGCGCACACACACACACACACACACACACACACACACTCTCTTACACCTTGGTTCAGCACTTGCTGTTGTCAAGCGCAGTGGATGAGACGTTTCATAGTTCTGTATTTTATGCCCTGCATGACACTTTACATATTTCATCTGAAGCAAACAGTTGGCAAATATATGATGAATGTGTAGACAGCTGCTGGTCACAAATACCTGGGGATCAACAATAAACATGTTTATCTCGATTCCCGTTTTAATGGCTGTCAGGCTGCGGGGCGATTCGTGCCAGAGTGACGGGAACAAAAGAAGAGCGCAAGCGATTGCGTGTATTGCATTTATTAATGCTAATGATGTGATTTTTAAAATGAGGACATGCAATAATTCCTATCAGAATGTTGTAATGTTTTTCGGTTACACTTTATTTCGATAGTCCACTTTAGACATTCTACTAACTATACAGTAAGTAACTTTGCAACTACATGTCAACTAATTCTCATTAATTTGCAACTACATGTCTGCTAACTCTCAGTAGGGTAGGTTTAGGGTTAGTAGAATAAGTTGACATATACCTGCAAAGTTTCTCATACTCAGTATGTTGCATGTTGTAGACCCATCAAAATAAAGTGTTAGAAGATATCAAGCAGACAGTCTACTAATACTCTAATGACTGCTAGTCGACATGTAGTTGCAAAGTTACTTACTGTCAGTAGAATGTCTAAAGTGGACTATCGAAATAAAGTGTTAGCTGTTTTTGTTTGTGTTGTGAGAAGACTTTGTCAGAGCGAGTGAAATACTGTGGTGCGGTGGTTTGACCTTCTGAGGACAGTTCGATGGAGGCTTACGCATAGCCCCGTGCTGACGGACACACACCGCAGCCGCTGTTTTTTCAGGGGAAGCTCTGTTTATTCTACAGGTAACGATCCAAATCCGACAGACGCCGGGCCCTCAGGAGGTGAGGTGCTCACTCACTTTTGTCATTTCATCTCCTCTGTGAAATCCATTAGGTCAGACGCGTGTTCTGTGTTCGCTGCAGATTTTGAGCGATGGCATTTCCCACCGGTTCCGAAAGGAAACGTGGCCACGTCGAGATTTGCATGCCTGCTCTAATGTCTCTGTCAGGAAATTTGATGAGACTGTTAACAGTGTGATTGGAACAGTGTTGGCCATTTGCTTTATTTTAGGTTTCATTTTTAATTTTGCAACATTAATATTATTTGGGATAAGAAAGGAAATTATTTGGGGAATGCTATCAAGGAACGGTTGAAAGCCAGAATAAAAATACCACATGAGCTCAATATGTCAATATTTATTCATTCATTCATTCATTCATTTTTATTTTTTTATTTTTTTATGATAGCAACAATGGAGAAAAAAATGTTGCAAGCCAAATTTGAACTCACATCACCCACATTAGCACCATAGCTCAATATTTCAGGGCATTTATAGTGAAGGGAGGGAATGTTGCAAGCTGGAATTGAAATCACATGAGCAACAAAACTCAATATGCCAGAGCACAGATTTTACACTTATTTCTAGTCCATTTTCTTCTTCTTTTTTTTTTTTGTTGGCCTTTTGTTTCTTGAGCATGAAAAAGGAAACTGGATTCAGGCAATTGGTGGGAGCTGGGTTTAAACTCGTATTGACCACATATGCACTTCAGCTGAAAATAGCAGAGCATGTAAAGTCAGGGTTTTTGGATTTTGTTTTGCTACTTTTATTGATTGCTACTAATAGTGACAGTGAAGAGAGGAAATGTTGCCGGATTTGAACTTGCATCACCAACATGAGCGACATACTGTAGCTTAATATATCAGAGTATACATTTAACATTTTATTTCTGGCTTTCTTTCTCTCATTTTTGGCCTTTATCATGATAGTAGAGAAAAGGAAGGACAGCTTATGTGGACAGCAGAATCAGGA